>NC_140573.1:15455393-15497893 GCF_057381845.1 Rhamphochromis longiceps | reverse complement strand
TGTTAGCAGTCCAAATATCCGCGGTAGTTGAAACAAAGTCAATCTCATTCAGTGTGGCCCTCAAATTTCTCTCCATTTCTGTAAACTCCTTCTCCAAGTAAGAAGTAAAAGTCGTTCGGTGAGGCAGCTCGGCATTAACAGAAGTAGGGATCTTTTTTATTATGGCACGAAACGAGGGCGAGTCAACAGTGTTTATAGGTAGCATTTCTTCTACAATATACTGCGCGACCAACTTCTTCAATTCTTCATCACTTACTGGTTTTGCACCAAAGTCCAACTTTTGTTGTTTGGGGGGTGTAGGACCTTCTGCGGAAGTCACGGCTCTCTGCTTCGGACCACTTGGTGGGACTCTCTCTGTGAGTTTGACTGTGCTGTGCTGCGACTCCAAATGTTTTTTTAAGTTTGACGTAGTGTTTTTGAAGGTAGATAACACTTTTTCGCCAACACAGAGTGTACAACGAACCTTAATATTTAAATCTTTAGTTGACAGAAACTCAAAATAGTGACCATATTTCCAGCTAAAGAACGAACATCTCTCTCCCTCCATTGTTGTTTACACTTTTTTACGTCGCTGGCTGCTTGTGAGCGGGAAACGTGACCTGTCGCTTATGTGACGTTTCACGACACGTATGCGTTTGTCATCCGCTGAGACGAAAAGAAAAAACCAAATCTTTTTGCTTAAAAAAAATAGTAACGCACAGTGGTTTGGACAAGTAACTTTAATCTGACTACTGTTATGGAAATAGTAACGCGTTAGATTAGTCGTTACTGAAAAAGGGGTCATATTCGGAGTAACGCGTTACTAAGCAACGCGTTACCGGCATCACTGTATATATATATATATGTATATATATATATATGTATGTATATGTATATATATATATGTATATGTATATATATATATGTATATATATATATATGTGTGTATATATATATATATATATATATATATATATATATATATATATATATATGTGTGTATATATATATATATATATATGTGTATGTATGTGTATATATATATATATTAGGGGTGCAACGATATTCGTATCGATATTGAACCATTCGATACAGTGCTTTCGGTTCGGTACGCGTATGTATCGAACAATACAACATTTGTAATTTATTTTATCAACTTTCCTTCTGACGATGCTGTCTGTGTGGAGCGCTCAGTGAATCTGCGTTCGACTACTCCGCCTAGGCTGCACTGTCGAGCGCAGATCCACTGAGCGCTCCACACAGACAGCATAGTCAGAAGGAAGAGCGCAGGGCACCTCCCCCACCCTCATTCAGATCTGGCGTTTGGAATTATTTTGGTTTTCATGTGACGTATGACCCTGAAGGTAAGCGAGTCATGGACTAAAGTAAAACAGTATGTTGGATGTGCCATGCAATGCTCAATTACATGGGTGGGAACTAGTGTGTTAGCGCAGTTAGCTCGTTAACGTGTTGGCCGTCTAGCCCCATGCACGGGGCGATCGGCGTTAGCTCGTTAACGGAGATTTGCCATGTTGTGGTGTTAAGGTCATTTCAACGAGATTAACCTGAAAGCACTAGTGGGAACACAACGAATATGACTGCACATTTACGCCGACATCATCCTAGTGCAAAGACAAAAACAACAAGCATGCTACTAACTTTAGCCGAGTCATTTAGACAGCTGTTAGCACATGATTCTCCTTATGCTGCTGAGAATATAACCCAGAAGAAGCGGATAGTATAGCTTTTATTTTGGAAAGAGACATTTCTCTGTAATAAACTCTCTTTTCCAAAGATGCATGATTCCTCAATCAGATACAGGGCTTGCAATATCGCTAGCCTGACGTCCTGGGGCTAGCGATTTTTTCAGTCGGGGTACCAAAATCTATCTCTTCCCTGCCCGTCGGGCTATTGTAAGAAGGAAAAATATATGTCAATGCTTTTGCATTCTTTCAGAAATGTAGCTGGGTAATTATGTCATTGGCATCGGTGAGCCACTGTCAATATGTGACATATTGAAATCGCGTTTGAATTTGCGCTTGTTTTTTTGCTTTCACTTTGCAATCGTGCGAACTGTGTATAGAGAGCGACAGCACTGATCTGTGAGTGATGATAATTTGTGCACCAATTCCTCTGACATCGTCTTATTAATCGTTAGCTTACTATGCAAACATGACAAGTGAAATCTCCCGCAGCTTAAACATGTGAGAGGTTGATCGCGCAGAGAATCGCTGAGCTTATGTGAGTCCGTGTGTAAAAGCAGCAGGATTTATATTTGACTACGATGACCTGGATGACTGAGAACCTTCACAGACAGATATATATTTTAGTTCTGCTGAGCCAAATAAGACAGGTCAGGGTGAAGAAGTGACAGCCAAAGAAAAGCTTACCACAAAACGGAGAAGTTATGACAAATCAGACTATAAGGCAAAAAGAAAGTGCAGCTTTATGGTTTCATGGACAAAAGAATTTCTGTGGCTGCAATATGACGAGCTAAATAACCAGGGCTGCACATAAGTGGTCCGCAGGTGCGCATTCGCTGTCAAAATAAAAAACACGCACAAGGGTTAGGGTTAAATTTAAAAACTGTACTTTTGAGTTAAAATATATATTTATAATTTTAATAAATGACAAATTAAAAAGGCATGAACATTTTTTTTGTATCGAAAAAATATCGAACCGTGACACCAAAGTATCGAACCGAACCGAACCGTGAATTTTGTGTATCGTTGCACCCCTAATATATATATATATATATATATATATATATATATATATATATATATATATATATATATATATATATATATATATATGTGTATATATATGTATATATATACATACATACAGTGGGGCAAAAAAGTATTTAGTCAGCCACCGATTGTGCAAGTTCCCCCACCTAAAATGATGACAGAGGTCAGTAATTTGCACCAGAGGTACACTTCAACTGTGAGAGACAGAATGTGAAAAAAAAATCCATGAATCCACATGGTAGGATTTGTAAAGAATTTATTCGTAAATCAGGGTGGAAAATAAGTATTTGGTCAATAACAAAAATACAACTCAATACTTTGCAACATAACCTTTGTTGGCAATAACAGAGGTCAAACGTTTACTATAGGTCTTTACCAGGTTTGCACACACAGTAGCTGGTATTTTGGCCCATTCCTCCATGCAGATCTTCTCGAGAGCAGTGATGTTTTGGGGCTGTCGCCGAGCAACACGGACTTTCAACTCCCGCCACAGATTTTCTATGGGGTTGAGGTCTGGAGACTGGCTAGGCCACTCCAGGACTTTCAAATGCTTCTTACGGAGCCACTGCTTTGTTGCCCGGGCGGTGTGTTTTGGATCATTGTCATGTTGGAAGACCCAGCCTCGTTTCATCTTCAAAGTTCTCACTGATGGAAGGAGGTTTTGGCTCAAAATCTCACGATACATGGCCCCATTCATTCTGTCCTTAACACGGATCAGTCGTCCTGTCCCCTTGGCAGAAAAACAGCCCCATAGCATGATGTTTCCACGATGTTCTTGGGATGCAACTCCGTATTCTTCTTCCTCCAAACACGACGAGTTGAGTTTATACCAAAAAGTTCTACTTTGGTTTCATCTGACCACATGACATTCTCCCAATCCTCTGCTGTATCATCCATGTGCTCTCTGGCAAACTTCAGACGGGCCTGGACATGCACTGGCTTCAGCAGCGGAACACGTCTGGCACTGCGGGATTTGATTCCCTGCCGTTGTAGTGTGTTACTGATGGTGACCTTTGTTACTTTGGTCCCAGCTCTCTGCAGGTCATTCACCAGGTCCCCCCGTGTGGTTCTGGGATCTTTGCTCACCGTCCTCATGATCATTTTGACCCCACGGGATGAGATCTTGCGTGGAGCCCCAGATCGAGGGAGATTATCAGTGGTCTTGTATGTCTTCCATTTTCTGATGATTGCTCCCACAGTTGATTTTTTCACACCAAGCTGCTTGCCTATTGTAGATTCACTCTTCCCAGTCTGGTGCAGGTCTACAATACTTTTCCTGGTGTCCTTCGAAAGCTCTTTGGTCTTGGCCATGGCGGAGTTTGGAGTCTGACTGTTTGAGGCTGTGGACAGGTGTCTTTTATACAGATGATGAGTTCAAACAGGTGCCATTCATACAGGTAACGAGTGGGGGACAGAAAAGCTTCTTACAGAAGACGTTACAGGTCTGTGAGAGCCAGAGATTTTCCTTGTTTGAGGTGACCAAATACTTATTTTCCACCCTAATTTACAAATAAATTCTTTACAAATCCTACCATGTGAATTCATGGATTTTTTTTTCACATTCTGTCTCTCACAGTTGAAGTGTACCTCTGGTGCAAATTACTGACCTCTGTCATCATTTTAGGTGGGGGAACTTGCACAATCGGTTTCTCTAAAAAGAGCCGGAAATCCCATCACTAGAGCTCAGCCGAGTCATCCCAGCCACTTGTCTCTGCTGGAAGCTCTGAGTAGCCGTCTGTAGCAGCATCTGCTGGTAGCTCGGGTGAGCCATCCCAGTCTCCTCCTGTTCCCACTGAGAGCTGAAGCAAGTCGTCTCTGTCTCTTCTGTTGTCAGCTGGGAACTTAGGCGAGTTTATCCAGCCAGCTACTGACCCCACATTTCTGCCTGAGCCGGAGAAGCTACCTGTGCAAGCTGTGACCCCTGTGCAGCTCCAGCTAGCTCTGACTCTGCCAGAGGTTTCCAGACCATCTCTTTCTGATCCTGCCTCCACCAAAGATCAGCACGCCTGCACATCCTGCTCAGCCATCAATGAAGCTACGCCGTGGCCGGCCACCTGAACTGAGTTGTTGCCGCTGCTTCCCATGCAGTCAGCCTCCAGAGCTGTTGTCGCTGCCGCTTCCCACGCAAGCCACTCCCAGAACTGATGTGGACTTTGTTGTTGTTGTTGTAGTTGTTGTTGTTTTGCTTCCTTTTCATCCTATTCCTTAAGACTACATAAATAAAGTTTGCCAAAGAGATTTCAAGCTGTTGAAGAAAAAGGGTGTTTATATCAAATGTTGACTACAAGTATGTTCGAATTTTACAACCTCTGTTTCGACTTGTATATTTTCATTGATATTTGTACAGGCTTCAATAAATTCCAATTTTTTCTGACAAAATGGGAAAAAAACAAGCGCCTTTAGACTTTTCCACTTTGCTGAATGAAAGTATCTAGAAACCATTTGATTGACAACAGTTTTTTTTTCAATATTGCAATTGATTTTTACTATGAAGCTATTCTGTTGGAATTCACAAAGAAGGTGATTTTGCATTTGTCATTCCCAGATGTGGTCTTAAAGAGACACTGTTTGAATGGCAGTATGTTTCTCCAAAACCTGTATGTATCATTCAGCATTATTAGGGCCTTCACTAATGGCTGAATTACCCATGCCAAATTTGTGAGGAGGCGGCAGATTTTTATAGGATGAGAATGTTTTAATACTCATAATTTGCTTCTTGTTCATTATCCACAGTGGTGGAAGGCTGAATAATAAGGCCTGTTGTTTGTGAAGCTATTATGCAACTGTGGTGATTGCGACAGTTTAATCTGCATGAACATCTATCCCTTCTGATGTCACTGTACCTCGTTCAGAATGGGTTCCCTCAAGGTTAATAGTGAACTCTGTACTCTGGATCCACCGTTAATTTCCTGCAATTTCCCATCTCATCTCTGCAAACAGATGTAGGATAACAATTGGAAGAGCTGAAACAAGGAACGTGCACTGAACAGGATGTCAGTGCGGTAAAAAATTATGCTTAGTAATGTAGATTTACTCATAACAATCATGCTGGTATAATTTGATTACCATGACACTGATGGAAATAACTTGCAGCCTGCATGAAAAAGTCACTGACCTCACAATCAAGAACACAACTTAAATTGGATCTCCTCCTCTGTGGCAGAGCCATAAATGGCAATAGCTATAAATTGCAATAATTTACCCAATAGCTATTAACATCTAAATGTGATGCATTTGGTGTCATGCCAGAGCCGTTTCATTGTGACCATCAGGGTCACCCTGCAGTAATGCAGAGCTACATTTGCATTAAATAAACAAAAAAGGCCACTGATCCTTTCTGTTAAATATAAAAGGTGCCATGTTGAGAACATGACATAAGAACCAGTAACTATAGCTGGATCTGACATAAGTATGAGGGCCTATGTGCTTGCCAATTTTTTGTGATCATGTAGATCTATCTGCTTTACACTACATTGCACTAACTGCACACACACCCCATGTGGTAGACTTCAAAAGGATTCCAAGTGGCTCCTCACCCTCAATAAGTCTAAGTAGTTGTGAGTTTGGAATATCTTCCCCAATTGAAATTTTGTTTTGAACAAACAAAAGTTGTGCTGTTGTAGCCAATTTTATGGACATTAACTGTTATGAAGTGATGATGTGTTAGCACAAATAAATTTAATCAAAGTACTGGCAGAGAACTTCTAATTAGAATGAAAAATACTTCCATACATCCAGCAGGGTGATTAGCGGTGTACATTTGTGGTTTTATATCAGGTACTTGCGAGATCCTCCAGAATCAATGGAGCCCTATAGAGCCATTACTCAAAAAATTTAAATTGCTTTGGTAAATTTTTCTCCTCATATTTTACTCCTTTTTATAGTGAAGACCATAGAAAATATAAATGATTAACATGGCTTGAAAAGTGAAGCCAAAGCAGAAGTTAGGTTAGATAGAAGTCAATAGGCTCACTTTTCTGTGTCCTTAGAAAACGATGTCCTGATAAGTTTGTGGCATCAATCAGTAATTTAAAGTCATACATGGTATCACTACACTGCTAACATCAGGCCATCATTTAGAACAAAGTGCCAACAAGCAAATCTAAGCAGTTGGCCGCTATTTCATGCCAAGATATCTTCTTGTGTAACGCGCAGCGGACACTAAAGCGGTCGCGCCAGAATGTCACGCTAAAAAGAAAGATTCTTTAAAATACAAGGGGGAGCAAGCGAGTCAGATACCACGGGCACAGAGAGTAAGCAGGTCTGATCAGAAACAGTTTATTACTAGGCCAGGGAGCACAAATAAAAACACCCTTAAAATGTACGTAATAAAATGTTTGCTCTCTACTAGAAACAATTCTAAAACCCGTAAAACTACCATTTTCTACATTCACTAAACCCCCCCCTGCTATAATTAGGCCACATGTTCATTATGGGTCCATCAGCAGGCCAGGAATTCCTCCTTTAGAGCAGAGTCCACGCCAGCCCCGTCTTCGGCAGACAAGAAAGAGCCACCCATCTTCTTGTCCTTCCGCTGGCCCATCACTTCCCAGCCCGGCTTGCGTTCTGCACTCGAATCCATGATGCGACCACCGCCACAGCTCCCCTTGCGTCGGTGTCCTGTAACATAACAAATAGGGGCCAGAACAATGGTCCCAGAAGCGGCCCTGGCTCATGGCCATGGTGACCCTCTCCCAATCCAGCTGCACCCAGTAAACAACAGTAGAGACCCTACTCACAAATGCAGGCAGAGGTAAACCTCTGCCCTGCTGCCAATCACACGCGTTGTCTCTTACTGTTGCCGTTCCATGAGGTCAGGACTTGGTCGCCGCATCACACTGGCCAGCTCACATTAACCTTCCAGTCTGGGGCCTCTCTCTTCAGTGCTCAGCTAGCCTGTTTTTAAAAGGTCTTTACACAGCTGATAGGCCACCTCTGGACACACCCCTGCCTCAGCAGGTAGTCCCTATCAGCTAATTTGTCCCATGTGCAGCCAGTCCACAGTGGATAAAAACCATGTCACACACTAAAAACCATGCAATAGAAACAACACTCATAAATAAACACTAAAAATCAGAATAAAAACAATATACAAGATAAATACAAATTTCCACTGTGTGACACTTGTACGTCATATGAGCTTAGATTACAAAAATGTTCATGTTTTAAAGAAAAGTTGGCTTGTTTAAAAACAAGTTTTATTTCAGTTTGGAGATTATTGCCAAAAGCATTCCCTCCTCTGCCTTCACACGCATATGAACTTGAGTAACATCTCATTCTTAATCCATAGGGGTTATTATGATGCTGGCTGACCCTTTTCAGCTAAATCAACTTCAACTCTTCTAGGAAGGCTTTCTCCAATGTTTAGAAATTCCGTTTATAGTGATTTTTTGACCATTCTTTCAAAAGCACATTTGTGAGGTGAGACACTGATGCTCACTCAAACTGGTCACGGTTCTACTGGAGGTTTCTTCCTGTTAAAAGTGAGTTTTTCCTTCCCACTGTCATCAAAGCTCTTGCTCATAAGGGGTCATATGATTGTTAGGATCTTCTCTGTTTTCTTTCTATTATTGTAGAGTCTTTACCTTACAATATAAAGCACCTTGAGGCAACAAATGTTGTGATTTGGTGCTTTAAAAATAAAATTGAATTGAACTGGACAAAAAGTCCTCGCTAGTATTCTCCACTCTAATTAATCCCAAGGTCTCCTATCGGGTTGACTTCAGGACACTGTACAGGCCAGTCAAGTTTTTCCACATTGAACTCACCCTTCCAGGTCTTTATGAACCTGGATGTGCACTGGTCTACAGTCATGATAGAAGAGGAAGGGGCTAGAATGCCTTAGTATGCTGAAGCATTAAGAGTTCCTTTTACTGAAAGTAATTATGTTCTTAACTTATTGACTTGTATCTATGTATATTCTTCAACGTTACTCATCACTTTAAAACTCTTTAAGCCCTGCTTTTAGGTCCGGTTGCTCGCTCTATTTTTCCCTTATCTGATCATCAACATCCTGTGCACAAATTGTCGCTGCTGCAAGTTCCTCTACTCTAAAAGATCCAAAAGAAAACAACCACTTTAATCAATTAAGTTTAAGCATATAAGCAATTACTCCTGTATACATTTCATCATAGCTGAATGCTGCCTTGAAACAACTCCTATGTGTTAACACTAACTTCATTTTAAAACCTCCCATTTCCTATGTTATCACCTGTTTTTGGTATAGCCTTTTTATTTCATTTTGCTCCTTTTAATGTAACAATACCTCCTAATTCTAGTTTATCAGACTTAACCAAAATATATGCTTTCCTTCCTCTTTGGTCCTTCTTTAAGTTCAGTTAAAAGCTAAATGAATTTAAGGCCTTTTGCCTGGAATCAATACTGTCATGTGTGTTTCTTAACTCTGTGTTACCCCCTTGTGCCCCTCTGTCTATTTATGAGCTCTCGTCTCTCTTTGTGTTTATTCCTGCCCTGTCTCGTTATGTTTATCAGTATCCCCTGTGTTCCCCACCTGTGTGTAATCTCCCTGTGTTCTCTGGGTGTATTTAAGTTGTGTCTTCTGTTATGGTAGTTACTGGTTCGTCTGTGTTGTTTCCCCTCGGTCTCCCTGCGTCTCTTGTGTATTTCCCCGGACCTCCCTGCATCCTCGTTTCTGGTTTGTGTTATTAGCTTACCCAGTTTAGGTTTCCGGTTTCTTGTTTTTCCACCAGTGCTGTTTTGTGCCCACCGTTGTAAATAAATATTCACCTGCACCAGAGCTGCCGCCTTTTGGGTCCTTTTCTACAACTCCACACGGCTTGGCCCGCAAACCGTGACAAGTTCACTTTAATCCTTTAACCTTAACTTAAAAATAACAGTTTCAGTTTTACCATATCCAAATGATCAAAAACCCAAAAGGTCCTGAAATGATCCTAAATTATTAAACAATTAAATTATTAAACCCTAAACCCCCCTTTATCTTGATACATTTCATGTGTCAAGATACTATACAAAACTTAAAAATGCTCAGTTTTCCCCACTCATGATCCAATCTATGTCATAAAAATAAACTTAAAACAGAACAGTTATCAGTCATGTGTTTCTTCAATTAATGGTAACTGAGTTACATCAAAAAAATATTTCCCCTTTAGCACTTGGCATTCTCCCAACAATATACTATAATCCCATAATCTAACCCCACTTAATAAAACAAAACAAAAATTTTCTCTGGTAAAAACAAATTATTTGTCCACATTTATTCATCCTCACATTCATTCACACATTCACTCCATATTTTTGCTAATAGTGGAGCTTCCCGCACGATCAGATACTCCACCCTCAGCAAAATGAGCTCAGTCATTTTTTATTTTCCATAGGAAAATATTTCTTTATGCTTTTGGACTGGATTGACTCGCATAAAATCCTTTTTACAGGGACTTACGACCTTGATCAGTCCCCACAGGTAGCTCTCCTCAGCCAATTGTAATCTGGAAAGCCCCCCCTTGTATTTGCTCTCCCCGAGAATTTTCAGCGCTGTTGCAGGCCTGCTTAAAACAGAAATGGAAAAAATAGAGCTGATTGTTAGCTCATAAAAACAAAACAAAATCACCCGACAGGTTTTCTTTAAGTGCACTGTTACAAAATAATTGGCCCAATTTTAGACATGTCCATGTTTCCTAAAACTCCCTCTATTAAAAACAAAAACAACAACCCAAACCTAACTGACAAAATCAACCCATCACCACAACAACCTCAACAACCTTAAACGCACAAAAGTTTTGCCACCACATAATTTCGCCTCCTCAATACACCGAAAGTCTCATTAAAACCACACAATTTGCACACAAAAATCACCCCCTTATGCTCTGTAACATACTTCAATTCAGCATAAGACCCCCCTTACAACAACATATCACTAAACTATAAATTATTTCCTACCCAAATCTGCACTCCTCTTGTCTGCCGTGCTTCCTCTCCTGAAAGTCACTTCCTCAGTCACCCACACACACAGGAAGTTCCTTCGTCACCACTCACTCCAACTAATTTGCATACTGAGTCATCTCTCAATGAGTTGCTGTAACAACAGAAACATATGTTTAAACATTACCAACTCATTAAATTATTTTATTTCTTTCTACAGTGATCACTGGTTTTGATCACTTAGTACGAGAGAGCACTCCTAAGTCACTCTTTTTTAAAACTACTTTAATCACTTTTATTTTCATAACTCCCTTTGTCATATGGCTTCTTTTGAGTTATTCCTCAGCTTCAAACTCAAATGTATTTTATTAAACATTCACACCATTGTATCATTCATACAAAATAGCAAGCTGTTCTTCATTGCATATGTTTGTGTTCTTAGCCAGGTTTAATCAGTGTCTATGCATTAAACTCCATGAGCTTGTCTTGTCTTTATAAGGTTAATGCATTTTCTGTTTGTGTATGTGAATTTGCATATGTTGCTTTTGCAGTGTGTCAGACTCCTGCACAATTCTCCACTTAAGCCGTCAGTTTCTTTCCCAAATTTACTAACCCAAATTCTGATTTCCTACCTTAAATAGCAGCATTCCTTGTCCTCAGCCAGAAGGTAGGGCTCCACTTGCCACTTACCCCCTCTGCCTCAGCCCAGCGGCTTTACCCTTGAGGTCCCGTCTTCTTCACTTCATCTCACCCGTGAGTCTGAGCTCACCGGGACTGAGTGAGGCCGAGTAATCGTGGCTGTGCCTGCCTTAGGTTGTCCCAGGGTTTCGAGGTGGGATCTTACCCGTCATGGGCTATCCAGCCTTCCATACTCGCCTGATACGGGGCCCAAGTGGGCAGGGGAGGGAACACACTGGCTCTGGAAATTAAAGGAGTGTAAGCTGCTTCCTTCATTGCATCTTATATTAAACTATCTCACTTCTGACTCCTTCCTAGAATAATTTCACATATGGCACTTTGTGTATGTGTGTTTTCTATTCATTAATGTAATTGTCAGTTATTTTCTCTCTTCATTTTACTTTTTATCTGTTTGTTTGTAACGTTCTACTTTAGTTCTACTAAATCTTGACTTAAAAACAATACACCCTTATTTCACGCACACACTCTGCATTTTGCCTACGCACACACTTCTCTCTCAGACTTCCTCTGTTCACACACCACCTTGCACTCACTCTACTATCAACTTTCATAGTGTTATTATTATTTAGTGTTTTGTACACCTCACACAGAATCATTCAAATCGAATACTCACAGCATTCACATCACAACCTTCAACTTTCACTTTCAATCCTGCAAGACGCAGAGATGGACATCTCCTTCACCTAACATAAAACTAAATTACCATATCAACATACAATTACTGAAATTCAAACTCAAATACACCGTCTGTTTTAATAAAGTCAAAGAGTAAACAGGTGTACCAAGTGTATGTACTTATGTGTTTTTAAACTGCAAGAAAAAGAAACTCAAACTCTTATAACATCACTCATGCCTCTCTCAAATTAAAACACTTTCAAACTTTAAAACATCCTACTTTCCATCACCAAAGAAATACCTCTCACACCTTTATTCATCATTTAAAACCTTCTAGTCACCGCATTCACACTTAAACTGTGACCAGAATTGAGGAATATAACTCAAAACACACTTCCCTAAGAGTATTTTAGACATGCTTGTCATAATCAAAAAGAGCAAGTCAAAAACAAACAAACGAAAAATTGAAACCTCCATTAATTCTCACCGCACACACAAGAAATTGAAAAAATAAACCACACCAGCAACTAATGCTGGAGAAAAGTTACTACTGCAAGTAATGTGTTAGTCTTAAATATATACAGTGCACTCAATATATTTATATATCTGCATCCAAACTCAGTCGATTACTATACATCCACTACGGCAACTCAAAACTTTATTTATAGTCCTCTAATGAACATAAATGGCATTTGAAACACACACTCAACAATGTTTGCAGCAGTATATGTAAAACCAACTGTGGTTTCAACAGTTCACTGCTTACTAATTTGCATTTTCACACTCACACACACACCGTCTAAAATAGCAGCAAGCAGTCAGTGCATTGCTGACTCGACACACAGAGATCTCTCACACCAAATTTTCTTATTCTATATTACAACGACGTCTTATATTTACAACCACTGTCAGATCTGTCAGCTTTAGCGCCTACACAATTTCGACAAATTTAAAATAACCGCCCAGCGGATAAACTCCCTGAGTTTTTTGCGACCAATTAACCAGTATCAAGACTTTAACTGTTTCTGGCCTCATCTCTAAAATCCCTAACTCAATTTAAAAGCGTCAACCAACCCAAACTTTGCCTGAAGCTCTATTTTTTGGCGTTTCCCAGCCAAGGCTTACCCTGAAGTTTTAAGTTAAAGTTACACGCCCGAAGTCCAACTTCTCCTGTCCAAAAAAGCGCAGGTACCGTTCCAAACGGTAAGGAGACTCTAACTCCTAGCTATTTTGGAGGTTCCCAAGTTCTCCCCGGTTGCCAACCGTACTAACCCTATTCGCCGATAGGTCAGGGCCAAGCATCCTTGGCCGGGAGGGAGCATTACCTCCGAGAACTGCGCTTCCTAGCAGACTCGAACTGCCGTTCTAGAATAATTTATAATACTTTGAAACAACAATCAACACCTGAAACAAGTGTATAACTGAGGCAGGTGCAACCTAGTGGTCAATGGAGACTCCAACTCACACAATGACCGCTCAGGTCCACTCTTATGACCAAATTTGGACTCTAACCAACAAAATAACCAATTCCCTACCAAACTACTTGAGACTCTAACTCAATTTCTTTGGGACTTCAACCCAATATTTAAACTTTTCCTGGCAGACTCAAACTGCTTTAGCAGACTTTACTGCTTTCATTTCTTCTTAGCAGAACTCTAACTGCTTCAACTCATGAGATTTTTCATCAAAATCAAAACAGACATCCACCAGTAACTTCAGTGAGTAGACTTAAATTTTATCATGTCCAATTTGGCACACTTTGGAAATAATTCAACAGGTAGTGCCTTACCTTTTGGATAAGCCGGCTTATGCCCACTCACTTCGACCACTGGAATTCATGTCTGCCCGTCAGACCACCTCAGAGACCACCAAATTTCTCCATCTAAACCTCCAATCCTCCCTCCTCAACCACCGGACGAAGCCCCCAAATGTTAAGGTTCACAATTGAGGAGGGAGAGTACAAACCACTCTTGGTCCAGAAGCTCTTTGGTCAAACAATGATTTTAATGAACACACGTGTGGGAAGACACTCTGTACGCAGACAGCCAGTAGTCCTCGACTTAATCAAAGCATGAACAGATATTTTATAGCATCAGGGTTTGATTTACTGACGCCCCTTCATGCGTCACAGATACATTTTATACATAGATCAGATCAACACCAGAATGACTTTTCACCTAGAAGATCATCTTCTATTTTCATGGCTGGTACTTTCCGTTATCTTAAAGTGAATTGTTCCTCTTTCTTGTCGAGACATAACTAATCTCTCCTCTAAATAAGTCTACCTAATATGTGTATGTGTTGACCTCACATGCTCTTTGTGTCACCTCTTAACTGTCTGTGTCTCGTCCTCAAATGCTCTTTCTCAATTCACCTGTTGCACTTCTGACCTTTCACTAGACCAGAAGCTCACTGAGACTATGTGTATGTCTTCTACTAAATAAATGTTTTAACCAAGAACCTCTACTTAAAAGCTTAATATAAAATGATCTGATATATAAGTGTTTTGTAAGCATGTATTGCAATTCCTTCTATGGCTCCAAGTCACTTGCACAATAGATTGTCCGAACATCGCGCCGAACAAAGCTTCCGACCCCCAATTAATTGACCGAGCTCCAACTCTTTAATAAGCACAGATATGCATTGTGTATAAAATAGTCATAACTGCTTAAGGCCTTCTTAAAGCTATCTGTTCCTCTGTTACAGCAATGATCATTTTGAATAACCTAGTAATTCAAATGGCCTCGTCTGGCCTGCTCCTCAAAATAACTATCTGCTTTCACTTCTGCATACAACTTCCTGTCAGCCTGCAACTCAGTCTTTCTGAAAGAGACACTGTTCAACCCCTGAATGCAATATAAACTCCAGATTATATTATTAATGCAATAGTAATAATGATGATTATTTAACAATAGCAGTAAAATAATTTCCCTGCTCCACAGGCTGAATCTAACTCTCCTCAGGCCTGACCATTCACTCCTTCGAAGATTTTTCACTGTAGCAGTCTCAGGACAATAATCAACACTCAGCCTTTGACCAAGTGATGAAAATTTATGGCTACATCTAGCACTGACCGTGCTGCATTTTGTGTGTATATAGCAAGTCAAAACACTTGCATGGAAGAAAAACACACCCATTTTCTTCCTTTGAGTTACTGTTTTGTCAGAAGCCATATGGCATATTGGACCTCTTTAAAGAAAACTCGGAGGAAGGTCCTAGCCTAGTAAAATAAATGTAAATACGATCTAGATGTGAGAGCAAACCTACATATGTTGGGAGGCTTTCACGGGAAAATTTGTTTCAGTCCCAGCAACATCAGCAGTGCCTGCATGACAGAGAGGCTAGGCGCAAACAATTTTCACCAGGAGACAAAGTGCTTCTGTTGCTCCCTTCACTCAGCTCAAAGTTACTCACCGGGTGGCAAGGACCCTTTATGGTCATGTGGCGAGTGGGGGACGTTGACTATGAAATGCTGCACTCGGACTGGGGGGAGCCACACAGGTATATCACCTCAGTCATTTCAAAGTATGGAGGGAGGCGAAACTGCTTCTCTGGTTAGCCAGGTTTAGGAGCTGGATGAGTTGGGACCAGAGGTACCAAATTCCACCGTTCCCACCTCCCTCCATTATGATAACCATTTGGCCAGCAGAGATGGGCAGTAATGCGTAATCTGATTACTTTTTTCAAGTAACAAGTAAAGTAAGGGATTACTATTGCAAAAAAGGTAATTTGATTACTGTTACTTTCCCATAAGCACGCTGCGTTACTGCGTTACTAAAACCGTGATTTGTTTTCCCGAGAGTGTCTCATGACAATGACGTAAGCAAATGCGACGTTTGTAGCAACAGCTGTGTGCAGATCAACAATGGATAATAGGGCTTTGGAGTTGACGTCACGCCGCAATGTACTGTGGGAGCGCGGCGCCATTTTACGGGTCCACAAATCAAAACAAACACACTGTGTTGGAACGACGACAACAAGAAAGATGCTTAAAAGCATCATATTAAGTTATTCATAATTGTCACTTTATGCTTTCTCCATCTTGAAAGTGATGACATCCTTGCATTACATACTTTAGGTTCATTTTCTGCAGGCAGGTTTCTGAGAGAGAACAGGCAGATTTAGAATATAACATGCAGCGTTCTATAGATGGATACATAAAAATATGAAAAATTACATGTATGTGCTAACTTTCTAAACACTTTTTTACATTTATGATAAAGTAGATAAAACACAATTATGTCGGCCTTGGCTCATAGTTCTTGTCTTTAAATGAACTTTGTCTGTGTGTGTTTCAGGTCCTGCACTCTCAAAGACTGAATGAACCAGCATTGCAGCCATGGGTCATTGTGAGCATTACAGAGAGGTTGAAGCTGCCCACTGCACCTGTATGGCCGGAGTCGCAGAGACCTGCAGCCATGTCACTGCTCTTCTGTAGAAGCAACAGTGCGGATCCATGGCACAAGGACTGTTACAGATGAACCTGCATACTGGGTTGTGCTGGGTAACGTGACCAAGATACAGCCAGAGGTTGGCCATAAGATGGACTTCTCCTCTTCAGCTGCCCAAAAAAAGGCTCTTGATCAAAACATAAACACACCATCCATATTGAAACGTCAAAGGAGCCGTCCTCAAAAAAGAAAAATCCCACCTTCTACTGTGGAGGAGTTGTCACTGCTATAATGCCATAATGTTTTATCTAGGGGTCTAGATTTATGCCTGTTGTGCACTGCCATGTAAATAATTTGCATTTACTGAATATGTACTGACTGAGTCCCACTGTTCAAAAGTTGAATAAAGAAACAAACTAATTTTTGCCTCTTTTTTTTTTTAATTAAAACCACTTTATAGAACATCACATCAGTTACAATGTAGAATCCATGTCATTTATAGTTTACAAATGACAAAATGTTTACACCAAATCATGACAGTGTTTACATGATATCACCCACTACTAACTTATTCACTGTATTCTTTTGAAAAAAAAAATACCGCTATTTATACGGCAAAAGACTTAAGAATATTTAACAGGAGCAGGTTTCATTTTTCCCTGGTTTTGCTACCAAACTGTTCAACAAACGCAGCAAACCTTCACCATCTTATCCAGAAGGGTCACCTCTTCACCCTCACATGGAAGAAGTAATCTGATTGGCATGGTGGTATGTTTGAAGCAGGTCCCTTGTGTAGCACTGGAACCCAGTCACGATGTTTCATCCATTTCATTGGCTGGTTTGCTGCAATAATGCCAAATAATTAGCAACTCTATAAATAGAAGGTAGTTCTGTAAAATCACTCAGTAGGATGTTTGTTCTAATTTGCTATGAGCTCAGAGCGCATCGAAAATAAAACTAATAGGCTATAAAGAGTGATATGAACATATTTAGAACTTACCGGAATGGAAACGTCGGGAGCACCAACAGATATTTGGAGATGGAAGAGAACTACACGTCAGCTCGTCTCACAGCTGCTATCCAGGCTAGACGCCTTTGTTTGGTAACATCAATACACGAGCTGCCTCATGTTGCTTCCAGGTTGGGAAAGAATGAAAAGATAAACCATTTTCAAGCTTATTCTCTTGCCGGTCGTGTGATCGAACATTGCAGCCGACCACACAGCAAATACAAACCATGGCTGTTGTGTATGCCTTCGCTCCTTTTTTGCTTGTGCTTTGTTTTGACCCTGAAAATGGCGCATCCCACCCCCGTGACATCACGCTCCAAAACCCTAACGAGTGCAGGAGAGCATATGACCGTGCAGCGTTTAAAGAGTGGAAGTACTGACCTTACTTTGAGTTTGATTCCGTAAAAAGTGACAAAAACATTAGCGTCTGCTGTTCACTGCGTGGGAAGAAAACTTCTTTTTACAGCGAAAAAAAACCCCTAAATGTCTGAGCAAGCACTGACAGTACGTGAAACTCACAGAGAAACTGTCATATCCTTCCACTGAACGCTGCGGCACACCTGCACCAGGGCAAACCTCCGCCTGCCTCACTCCTGCTATACAGGTGAAAATAGAGCAACGGGACCGCTGAGTCTTTGATTTTATTTATTTTCGGCTGTGTTTTACTTGCATCTATTTGAAAGACTGAGTGTAAACACAGAAAACTATTTTATTTTATGTGCTGGAATGTGCAGAAAATAGGTTTAAATGTTAAACAAATTTCTTCTAGTCAGGGAATGTTGCATATAATTTAATGTTTGCTTGATGCATAAAGTTAAAAGATTAAAACTAATAAAACTAGTTTCAAAAAGAGACTTTTTCATTTGATTACATTTTATATGATGGATTATGCAGAAAAAGTAGAATTGGGCTGAAAGATCTATTGCTTTATTACCTATTCAGGTTGTAAATCATTTTTTTAAAGTAAGTAAGTAACTAAGTAACTAATTACTATTGAAAATAAGTAATCAGTAAAGTAATGGGATTACTTTTGGGGGAAGTAATAAGTAATTAGTTACTGATTACTTTTTTCAAGTAACTTGACCAACACTGCTGGCCAGAGCGCAGATCTTGCTGCCATGCAACAGCGTTTTGCATGTGTGTTCTCTGTTCTCTGTCACACAACTCTGAGAGTGGGAATTGACTGCTATGCTGGAGATGGGGGTGTTAGAAGAGTTACACAGCACTTGGTGTAGCCCCATAGTTTTTGTGGAGAAGAAAGACACAGGACATAGGGCTACTGGCAATCTTACTTGTCTCGAGAGTCTAAGAAAAAAATGGCCTTCTCCACTCTGGCTGGGTTGTACCAATTTGTTACACTTCAGTTTGGCTTGTTAGTAGACCCAGCCACTTTCCAATGCCTCATAGACTGGCACACGCTGCATATTCTGCTGCCTATGGATGATGTTGTCATCATCATTAGTGACACCTGGGCGAAACCTGTGAAGCGGGTGGCTGCGGTATTGGAATCCCTGAGGCAGGCAGGGTTCAGAGGCAACTCAAAGAAGTGTGCAATTGGACAGATGGAATTACAATATTTGGGATACTACCTGGGAGGCCGGTGCATGCACAGATGGAGAAAACAGCAACCATTGCAGCCTGCCCATATCCCAAGACCAAAAAAGAGTCGAGGCAGTTTTTCGGGCTGTCTGGCTAACTGGCATAAGTTGGGTATGTGAGTGGGAGTGTGGTCTCCAGAACCAGTGCAGAGAAGGGGTGGCGCAATTGGTTCAGGGCCAATGTTAGGGAGTCTGCCGTTTTTTGTCTCTAAGTTTACACTTAAATAATAATATATAACATAATATATATAATATAATGTACATACAGTGCACACTGTTCACATGTACGCTTAAAAATAGATACTGCCAACTTATAATGGCAAGTAAAACAACAATAACAACGAGAATCAGATAATACACTCAACAAAAATATAAACACAACACCTTTGTTACTGCTCCCATTCCCCATGGGATGGACGTAGAGACCTAAAATTCATTCCAGATACACAATATAACCATCCCTCCCAAACAGTGGTCACAAATCAGTCCAAATGTGTGGTAGTGGGCACATCTGCTATATTGAGATAATCCATCCCACCTCACAGGTGTGCCACATCAGGATGCTGATCTGACATCATGAGTAGTGCACAGGTGTACCTCAGACTGCCCACAACAAAAGGCCACCCTGGAATGTGCAGTTTTTTGCGCTATTGGGGGTCTGGGGACCCAGAACCGGTCAGTATCTGGTGTGACCACCATTTGCCTCATGCAGTGCAACACATCATCGCATGGAGTCTATCAGATTGTCAATTGTGGCCTGTGGAATGTTGGTCCACTCCACTTCAATGGCTGTGCGAGGTTGTTGGATAATCGTGGGAACTGGTACACGCTGTCGTATACGCCGGTCAAGCACATCCCGAACATGCTCAATGGGTGACATGTCCGGTGAGTATGCTGGCCATGCAAGAACTGGGACATTCTCAGCTGCCATCTGCCCTGAACAATGTGAACCATGATTCATCCATGAAGCGCACACCTCTCCAACGTGCCAGACGCCATCGAATGTGAGCATTTGCCCACACAAGTCTGTTACGGCAACGAGCTGGAGTCAGGTCAAGACCCCGATGAGGACGACGCACATGCAGTTGAGCGTCCCTGAGACGGTTTCTGACAGTTTTTGTTGTGGGCAGTCTGAGGTACACCTGTGCACTACTCATGATGTCAGATCAGCATCCTGATGTGGCACACCTGTGAGGTGGGATGGATTATCTCAATATAGCAGATGTGCCCAATACCACACATTTGGACTGATTTGTGACCACTGTTTGGGAGGGATGGTTATATTGTGTATCTGGAATGAATTTTAGGTCTCTACGTGCATCCCGTGGGGAATGGGAGCAGTAACAAAGGTGTTGCGTTTATATTTTTGTTGAGTGTAATAAGATAATGTTAATGTAATGTTAAGTTGCCTTTACTTGCAAACGTTACTTTTTTTGTATAATATCGATAAGCTCATATTTTGTTTAAGGTTTAAATGAACCATAGGGAAAAATATGGTAGAGCCCTTCAAAATAAACCTTTGTGCAGTTAGTGAGCAGCTATCTAACTCCTTTTGTTTAGTAGAGAGACTGCTGTGAGTAATAGTACAAATTCTGAGGCAGATGGAGTCAGCCATCAGTGTTCAGCCAGGGGGCCTAGCTTATTCGAAGCTTGTCTATCGGTTAGGGGCTTTTAGCATTTCCTGCTTCTTAATTCTGATAAGACAGATTTGATGGTCACTGGACCACAAAAAATTCATTACTTGTCCCATAAATTCACCTTGAAAATTCTGGGACAAGTAATGACTATCATAAATTGCAGGGACAAGGTAAAGAACTTGGGTGAGTGGTTTGTGCTGTCCTTCAAGTCTCATGTAAAACAACCAACAAAGACTGCCTTTTATCATCAGACAAGTTTTATCAATTGACACTGCAGAGGTTCTTGTCCATGCATTTGTGTCTTCAGGCATTGATGATTGTAACGCTCTTCTTTCTGAGTTACCAAAAACAGTTTTAGAGGTTTACAGATGGTGCAAAATGCAGCTGCTAGCATTTTAACAAAAACTGGGAAATTTTAGCACATTACCCCAGTACTCAAATCTCTTTACTGGTTGCCTTATCAGGTTCGAACCTTGTCAGGTTCAAGCAGTTCTGTTGCTCACCTACAAGGCTTTAAATGGTTTGGCGCCTTCATATCTCTCTGACCTGACCTCTATGTTCCATCCTGTGCTCTCCAATCTCAGAATACTGGCCTTCTAAAAGTTCCTAAAGCTAGAAAAAAAGACTATTGGAGAGATTGTGCTTTTTCTTTTCGTGCCCCATTTTTATGGAACAACCTTCCTCAAGATATTAGGCAGGCATGCTCTGTTTTTAAAGCTAAGTTAAAGACCCACTTGTTCACCCTATCATATGTGTCTTAATTCTATACCTATTAGTTTTTAAATTGTAATCAGTTTTTAAATTGTATTGGGGTTTTTTCTGTATTGCTTTTATTTACTTATCTTCTTTTATCTTCAAATAGCTGTTCAGCACTTTGTTTGAAAGCATTTATAAATAAAGGCCTTAAAAACCTGCGTGTTCAAAAGCAGCAGTTTCAATTTTTATCCTCTCCAATCCTACTGAGGACAAAGTACAGCTGCTACATGCAGTACTGCCACAGATTCCAATCTAAACTCTAATGAACTGTCACACTGTGTATGTTTGTGTTTCCCAAATGGATGTGAAAGGGACTACAGAGATTACATTCTGTGCTGGGATTTTTATTTTTCAAATTATGCTGATAGAAATTTTTGAAAAGCTCGCAGTGTAAAGTGAGCTGTAATCATTAAATACTGATGAATGAATTACTTATATGTATGATTTTTTTTAAAAAAAACAAACAAACAAACAAACCCAAAGCTTTTTAGACCATTAAATTGTTAATATATGAGAATGGAAGTGAACCTTTTCCTCCTGTTACCTAAACTGAGAAAATTTGCCACAACAGGCAGAGACATTTTAGTTAATCCAAGGACCTTGGTTGCCAGCATCCATCATAGCGACCGCATATTGACATTGTAGGATGTAAGCAATTGCTGTTTCTCAGGGAGAAAAAAGTGCTATTTGGTCAAGAGAAAACATGAATGCACCCTGCAGACGCAGGACAGCCTCACCCCAGTTCTAGCCATCATTGGTTCAGTACAGTTCAGTTCATACACTACCAGCAGCTTGGCTGTGAGCAAAGGGCCCTACTCGCCTAAAAAAAAAAAACTCCCGCACCAAGCTCTTCTCCATTCAGCCCTTTTCTTATGCTTGTAAATCAAACCTTGCACTAACTCAAATACACTAACCTAGGGGTGATGTCACTCCTGAGTTACAACATCCGAGGTATGCATTTGGAATGCAGCACCTGTTGCTACTGAGTTTCAGTTCAGTTCTTGTGTAATTTGACACACCTCAGCCTTTGTTCCCTGTTTCCCTGCCTTAAGAGTGACAGCCACCCTTCTATTGATAGTGAATGGATCAACTGAAGGGCCAGATGGTCCTGTGTCATGTCTGTGGTGGGTTTTTTTGTGTGTTTCTTAAGGAAAATCAGAATCAGAATCAGAATACTTTATTGATCCCTGGGGGAAATTATTTTTTGTTACAGTGCTCCATTTTAAACCAACATTAAGACAAGACAGACAATACACTAACTAAGAATAGTACAATATATACATATATATACATACATACATACATAAGTCACTCATAGATAAATAGATAAATAGATAAAAACAACAGGGCACGGAGAGGATCAACTAGGACTTAGTGCTACACTTTACATGAGAGAGTCACACTACATAAGACCAAATAATTGGTCTGGAGGAAAAGTGCTCGTCATTGTGATATGCACAGAATTAATCCAGAGATATATTTTTCTTCCTTCCTTTTTTATTTCTCATTTTATCTGATCTTTGTTCACATATATTAGTTTCATTCCAGAAAGTATCACAATCCAACATTAAGGGGGGTTTTTTTGTTTGTTTTTTTCATTTTAGACAAACTTAAGTGTGGATATAACAAGGCAAGGCATCAGATAAGAAAGTGCTGCTGATGGTTATCACTTTTTCCTGAGATAGTGACAGTGCTGAAGGAGAAATGGAGGTACTGTGTCTTCTGTCTGGCTCTCAGCCACCAGTTCACAGCTCTGGAGTGCAGTAAAAAAGAGTTATAATGTTATTGAAGACCTCCACTCATGTGCTTCATTGACTCTCACCTCCAACGTTGTCGTAAAAGTCACTTCCCTTGAGGTAAATCACTAAGCACCAGGGTGCAGAAGTGAAGTAAAATTGTAAATGAATGTCACTTTTACAGGAGAACATCCGTTTGTCAACCTCAGGAAAACAAGCTGTCAAAACACAAACACACACAGTTGTTACATAGAAAATGACTTATAAACTAACATAAATGTGAATGAATGTGCACTAACCAGGGATAGAATTATTCAAAGGCCATAAAATATATATTTTCTAATCATTAATAACATGAATTTATTAAGTGTATTACTGGCAGATCTTGGTCTAAGACAGAATTAGCTTCTTCACACAAAATACAATCCCTGTTTCACAAAGTATATTTCAAGGCTTTGGTGACTTGATAACAAAGGGATATATTGGACTCAAATGCAGAAACTCTTCCAAAGTATTTAAAAGTGGAGTATTAATGTAAAGTTCTCTTTTTTTGGTAACAAATTCAGTGATGGTGCTAACCTATTTTTTGTGTGTTTTTGGCAATAGCATTTTGATAGGCATCCTCAAAAGAGTGACCTTTGTCTTTTAGATGTAGATGGACCATTGAGTCTTGTCCAATCGAGGTGGCTCTTCTATGTTGTGCCATTTGTTTATGAAGTGGCTGTTTGGTTTATCCAATGTAGAGGTCTGAGCATTCCTTACTACACTGTACAGCAGGGGTGTCGAACTCCAGGCCTCGAGGGCCGGTGTCCTGCAGGTTTTAGATGTCACCCTGGGTCAACACACCTGAATCAAATGATTAGTTCATTACCAGGCCTCTGGAGAACGTTCAGACATGTTGAGGAGGTCATTTAGCCATTTAAATCAGCTGTGATGGATCAAGGACACATCTAAAACCTACAGGACACCAACTCTCGAGGCCTGGAGTTCGGCTCAGGAAATTTCATACTTTGCTAACGAAAACTTATATTTCCCAGTCAATACCTATACAATACAGAGAAGAATAGGAGCTCTGTTCATTTCCCAGATCATCTGTTCATAATGGCTTAATGTTTCCAAACAATCTGGATCCTTAAAAACTAAACTGCAATACTTAAAATAATTGTGTAGAGAATTTTCAGTAATTAAAGACTTGTAAAGCTGACCTTTATTTTTTCAATTAGACATGGAACTATTACTAAACTCTGAGTAGTAACTCAGGAAAAAAATCCCTATTTTCTGGCTGTTGGAGCGCCATAATCTATCTAAAGGCTGAGATTAGATCAGATTGATTAAACTAAGGAACATTAAATCAGTTTATTCCATGAATCTCATTAAACATTTTTATCCAGTAATTGCAGAAATTATTGTTACATTCCATCACAACATACATTTTTTAGTGAACAATTCCATAAACAATGAAATGGTTGTAAACTCTTGCAAAAACAAAACAGCTGAATAATTAGATTTAAAAATCAAATGTAATCTTTGATCCCTTGATGAAACTTGATTAACTTCTCTTTGTCTGAGTATGCATTTTAACTGTGACTGGCAAAAAAGATCACCTCCTTGACAATGTACTGTAGTTTAGACATATCTATAGCTATCCATTATTTTTAACTCACTGCACCGATTAATAAATATATGACATCAGATATTTGAAGTGATGAGCAGACTGACACTCATTGCGCTAATAACTGACAAAAGACAAGAATATATGGGATAGCTGAGGACACAGCATCTGGCCCTTTCACACCTCATTGAGTTGATGGAATACTAATAAAAGCCATATGACAACAGCATACTAAGTGTGCAATTAATATTCTAAAATATTCCTGCGCTGTATGTGGCAAAGACCTGTTGGAGGCTTGTTTGCAGGCAAAGTGACAGTGCTGTCTTTCCAGTAAAGAGAAGATATCCTTATTAACCTTTTTCCCAGAGCTGTGTCGCAGACAAAGCAGCATGTTCTGCTGGATGCACAGAGTACACATGGCGACTGTTTGTTGTCCTGCTGCCTGACAGCTGTCCTATCTACACATAAATAATCTCCTCTGTAGCTTTTTGTCCTCCGAACTCAAATGCTAACTGACTGATCTGCAGATGAATCTAAGTCACTGCACAGCTAAAATGAAAATCATTTTCTTACAGCCTGGGTGTAAAGGTGAAGATGTGTTCAAATCAAGAAAAAAAAGATATATATATATATATATATATATATATATATATATATATATATATATATATATATATATATAAAACACCCAGCACGCCCCTGCGGGCGGTTTATCCTTCAAGCTCGGGTCCTCTACCAGAGGCCTGGGAGCTTGAGGGTCCTGCGCAGTATCTTAGCTGTTCCCAGGACTGCGCTCTTCTGGACAGAGATCTCCGATGTTGTTCCTGGGATCTGCTGGAGCCACTCGCCTAGCTTGGGAGTCACCGCACCTAGTGCTCCGATTACCACGGGGACCACCGTTACCTTCACCCTCCACATCCTCTCGAGCTCTTCTCTGAGCCCTTGGTATTTCTCCAGCTTCTCGTGTTCCTTCTTCCTGATATTGCTGTCATTCGGAACTGCTACATCGATCACTACGGCCATCTTCTTCTGTTTGTCTACCACCACTATGTCCGGTTGGTTAGCCACCACCATTTTGTCCGTCTGTATCTGGAAGTCCCACAGGATCTTAGCTCGGTCATTCTCCACCACCCTTGGGGGCATCTCCCATTTTGACCTCGGGACTTCCAGGTTATACTCGGCACAGATGTTCCTGTACACTATGCCGGCCACTTGGTTATGGCGTTCCATGTATGCCTTGCCTGCTAGCATCTTGCACCCTGCTGTTATGTGCTGGATTGTCTCTGGGGCATCTTTACACAGCCTGCACCTGGGGTCTTGCCTGGTGTGATAGACCCCAGCCTCTATGGATCTTGTGCTCAGAGCTTGTTCTTGTGCTGCCATGATTAGTGCCTCTGTGCTGTCTTTCAGTCCAGCTTTGTCCAGCCACTGGTAGGATTTCTGGATATCAGCCACCTCCTCTATCTGCCGGTGGTACATACCGTGCAGGGGCCTGTCCTTCCATGATGGTTCCTCGTCTCCCTCCTCTTTCTTGGGTTTCTGCTGCCTGAGGTATTCACTGAGCACTCGGTCAGTTGGGGCCATCTTCCTAATGTATTCTTGGATGTTCGTTGTCTCATCCTGGACTGTGGTGCTGACACTCACCAGTCCCCGGCCCCCTTCCTTCCGCTTAGCGTACAGCCTCAGGGTGCTGGATTTGGGGTGAAACCCTCCATGCATGGTAAGGAGTTCAGTTCAGTTCAGTTCAGTTCATTTTTATTTCAAACATTTCAAACATGTGCCTTCACAATCATTACAAAATATCATTCCATTATTTGTTTGAAAAGGAGTAGGCTGAAGTATTTACTTATTTGTCCCTACCCCCTCAAGTTTTACCTCTCATTCATTTAATTTTTTTTTTGTCTTAAATTAAACAAACAACATATGAAACATATAAACATATGAAGTAAAACAAAACATAACATACATAAATCAAAAACAAGAAATTAGCAAGCCCCACCACAGTATAGTTTCTTTCATATGAAAAATACAGAATGTGTATATTTGCAGATACACAAGTTATGGAAAAACAACAAACCAAAACAAAACAAAAAAACAAAAAAACAACCAAAAAAGAACCGCAACACCATTACCAGCAACATTACCATCCTGGGTTAACCCCGTTTTCTTCATTCTTATACTTATTTAAAATTAGGTTTTTATATTTTACTTTAAACTGTTTTATGTTTTGACTGTCTTTTATTTCTTCTGTTAGACTGTTCCATAATTTAACTCCTGAAATTGAGATTGACATAGTTCTTAAAGTTGTTCTAGCACTTTGTATTTTTAAATTCCATTTCCCTCTTAAGTTATACCCACCTTCTCTTTCTATGAACAATTTACAGATTTCTTTGGGAAGCAATTTATTTCTGACTTTATACATTATTTGCGCTGTTTTAAGCTTCACCAAGTCTTGGAATTTAATAGCTTGCATTTTGACAAAGAGTGCATTTGTATGGTCCCTGTACCCTACATTATTTATTAATCTAATGGCCCTTTTCTGTATTATAGTTATTGTTTGTGTGTTACTTTTGTATGTGTTTCCCCAGACCTCTACACAGTAGCTCATATATGGCAGTAGTAAAGCACAGTATAAAATGTGCAGTGCTTTCTGATCCAACATATGCTTTGCTTTTCCCAGGACGGCAATGCCCCGTGCCAATTTCCCCCGAACATAAGTAATGTGTGGCTTCCAACAGAGCTTGTGGTCAATGATCACCCCAAGAAATTTTATTTCATTTACTCTTTCTAAATATACATTGTCAACACATATTTCTACTTCGATGTTTTTCTTTTGGTTTCCAAACAACATAAATTTGGTTTTATCGAGATTCAATGATAATTTATTTATATCAAACCACTTCTTTAATATCGTTAATTCCTGTGTGATCATTTCCAAAACCTGTGGCAATTCCCCACCTGCACACAGTATATTTGTGTCATCTGCAAATATTACAAACTTTAAAATCTCCGATACTCTGCAGATATCATTTAAGTACATAATAAACATTTTTGGACCCAGTACTGAACCTTGAGGTACTCCACAAGCTATATCCATCAAATTAGATTTATATTCATTTATTTGTACATATTGTTGCCTATTCCCTACATAGCTTTTTAACCATTCCAAAACCACTCCCCTAAACCCGTACTTTTCCAGTTTTTTTAATAGAATTTCATGATTAACAGTATCAAACGCCTTCTTTAGATCTAAGAAAACTCCGAGCGCATACCTCTTATTATCCATACATTCCGTTATCTTTTCCATTAGATCTATCAGTGCCAAAGCTGTTGATCTGTTGTTTCTGAACCCATACTGACTATCTGTCATTAATTCATATTTTTCCACAAAACTGTCAAATCTTTTTATGAAGAGTTTTTCCAGTATCTTAGAGAACTGGGAGAGTATTGACACTGGTCTATAGTTTGTAAAATGATGTCTTTCACCGGTTTTGTAAATGGGAATAACTTTAGCAACTTTCATTTTTTGTGGAAAAACTCCTTTTTGAAACGACAAGTTGAATATATATTTTAATGGTTTTACGATACCATCAATAACTGTCTTTACCGTTACCATATCAATATCATTCCAGTCTGTACTGGTTTTGTTCTTAAGTCCTCTAACCATGTCATAAATCTCTTTCTCTTCCACTGCTCTTAAAAACATTGAGCTACTATTCCTTTCAATATTTTCACCAGTGTCCCTTTCTATTCCATCAACCTTTATTTCTTCTGCCAGTTTTGGCCCTATGTTTACGAAGAATTCATTAAAGCCATTTACTATCTCCTCCATGTTATTAATACTTCTTGTCCCTTCTATAAAGTATCCAGGGTAATCATTATTCCTTGTTTCATTTTTGATTATTCTGTTTAATACATTCCATATATCTCTTGTGTTATCTTTATTGTGTTCTAACCTTTTAATGTAATACTCTCTTTTACAGGATCTCATTATATTAGTTAATTTATTTTTGTAAGTTTTATACTTCATTTCAGTTTCTATTGTTCTCTTTTTTATGAATTCTCGATATAAGGTATTCTTTTTTTTGCTGGCATTTTGTAGTCCTTTTGTCATCCATGGTCTTCCTGCATAGTTGTGTTTCCTATTGATTTCAATTACTGGGCAGTTTTTATCAAGTAATGTGTTAAATGTTCTTAAAAATCCTTCGTAAGCTTTATTAACTTCTGTTTGTTCATATACAATATTCCAATCTTGCTTTAAAAGTTCATTTCTAAGACAATTTAAGGTCTTCTCTGTTCTTATTCTTTTGTAAAGCTTTCTTGTCTTTATGTCAGTGGCTTCTATCTCCTCCTTTGGCCAGCCTATTACCCCAGCAGGGTACCTGATCACGGGCAGGGCGTACGTGTTGATGGCCCGGATCTTGTTCTTACCATTCAGCTGACTCCTCAGGACTTGCCTGACCCTCTGCAGGTACTTGGTGGTTGCAGCTTTTCTAGCGGCCTCTTCATGGTTCCCATTCGCCTGTGGGATCCCCAAGTACTTGTAACTGTCCTCTATGTCTGCAATGTTGCCTTCTGGTAGTTCAATCCCCTCAGTTCTGACTACCTTCCCTCTCTTTGTTACCATCCGACTACACTTCTCCAGTCCGAACGACATTCCAATGTCATTGCTGTATAGCCTGGTAGTGTGGATCAGTGAATCGATGTCTCGTTCACTCTTGGCATACAGCTTGATGTCATCCATGTACAGGAGGTGGCTGACAACTGCTCCATTCTGTAGTCGGTATCCGTAGCCAGTCTTGTTAATGATCTCACTGAGGGGGTTCAGGCCTATGCAGAACAGCAGTGGGGACAGAGCATCTCCTTGGTAGATCCCGCACTTGATGGTGACTTGTGCTATGGGCTTGGAGTTGGCCTCTAGTGTTGTACGCCACATCCCCATTGAGTTCCTGATGAAGGCTCTTAGGGTCCCATTGATCTTGTACAATTCTAGGCATTCCAGTATCCAGCTGTGGGGCATTGAGTCATAGGCCTTCTTGTAATCAATCCAGGCAGTGCACAGGTTGGTCAGTCTGGTCTTGCAGTCTCGGCTGATTGTTCTGTCTACCAGTAGCTGGTGTTTTGCGCCTCTGGTATTCTTGCCAATTCCTTTCTGTGTCCCGCTCATGTATTGACCCATGTGCCTGTTCATCTTAGCCGATATGATGCCTGACAGGAGCTTCCATGTAGTACTGAGGCAGGTTATTGGTCGGTAGTTGGAGGGGACCGGTCCCTTCTTGGGGTCCTTGGGGATCAGGACCGTCCGGCCTTCAGTTAGCCATTCCGGGTGTCTCTCGTTAACTAGCAGCTGGTTCATTTGTGCTGCCAGACGCTCGTGGAGTGCAGTCAGCTTCTTCAGCCAGTAGGCGTGAACCATGTCGGGCCCTGGTGCTGTCCAACTCTTCATACTGGAGACCCTTTCTTGGATATCTGCCACTGTGATGGTTACTGGACCCTGTTCAGGGAGGTCGCTGTGGTCAGCCCTCAGATCCTCTAGCCACTGAGCATTGCCGTTATGGGTTGCATCCTTCTCCCATATGCTCTTCCAGTATTGCTCCGTCTCCAGCCTTGGTGGTGCTGTTCTCTTATTGTTCCCTTGCCACTGAGAGTACACCTTTGCTGGTTCTGTGGAGAACAGCTGGTTTATTCTCCTGCCTTCTATCTCTCTGGTGTACCTCCTCAAGCGGCTGGCCAAGGCTGTGAGTCTTTGCTTGGCAGTTTCCAAGGCCTCAGGTATGGACAGCTTGCTGTATTTCTTAGGCACCTTATTTGTCGCACCTTTCTGCAACTCCGTTAGTTGGCTAACCTCCCTCCGTGCTACTTTGATCTTGCCCTCTAGCCTCCTTCTCCATGGAGGGTACTGCCCCTTGTCGCTGTTCAACTTGTAGCCAAGCATCTCACTGATCACTGTTGCCGTATTGTAGATCAGCTTGTTAGTGTCGGTAATCGTGGTTGTAGGTATTGCCCGTAGTGCTGCATTAACATTATCTAGCAGACCTTCTGAGGGAACTTCACGTAATCTTGGTAACCGGCTACGCGGGATCCAGGTTTCAAGCTTGGCCATGATCCTATTTTTCAGGTCAGTTCCTCTCGCACTCAACGATCCTTCTCCTATCGCACTTGGGGCTATGTACCCAATCTCGGGTGGGGGTGATGATATCTCCCCCCTGACCTGGCGTCCTGACTCCTCCTTGCCGTAGCATTTGTGTTGTACCTCGTCAATCTCTAGCTGTGAGAGCAGTCCCTTCTTTCGAATGTTGGAACACTGAGCTACTAGTTGTTTCGCCGTCATTGTGGATGTTGGGTATCGAAGAATCCATAGGTCCCTCATCCTATTCATGTAGCCCCTTCCGCCGGGGTTACTTGCATAGTAGCATTCCAACAACGCCCTGTTTTCGTCTCTTGCCCACCGATGCCTTCTTGTTCCAGTAGCCCACTTTTCGTCAGGGTGCCCTGGTTCCTCAACACCTGACGCGGACCTTGTTGATCCGGGCGACGTCCGAGCCGGCATGCCTTCATATTTATCTGTCTCGCTCATGTCTGCGGTAGGCTTGCTTAGCATAGGGGGTCTAGCCTTTTGTAACTATCTCGACTGTGTCTTTTCCACAACAGTTCTTCTTTCTAATTACTATAATAATTTATACTTTATTAATCCCATAGGAAATTACTTAGTCTTCTGGGACGATTGTGGATCAAGAGTTGGCATTTCGTCTTGTAATTGGAAGGTTGCCCGTCCGTAGACACGCACACATATTTATTATATATGTGTGTCTCCTGTGTATCTTCTAGAAGACAGATAAGAGGCGGCTGAAGAAGCCCCAGGTGGGCTCTCGGCTACATGATTGTCAGCTCCAGTAATTCAAACCAGATTTATGTCAGTGTGCTGTGAACTAGGATGTTGTTTACTTTAATATTTCATTGTGCAATCTGGACTATATTCATCTGAGGAAGGTTACTATATTGATGTAACTTGGTGACTTTCCTACTTGTAATATATTAATGGACATTAGTATGCAGATGTACTATGTATATGAACTACACATTAGTATTGCAATACCGGGTCATATTTACAGGTTTAGATTTTTTTTAAAAGACACCAGCTGTAACTACATAGGTCCAATAAAACAATGGCCATGCATCATACTGATGTCTGTGAAGGTTTATTTTTTGCTCAGTCACTCTACAATATTAAAAGAAAATAAAAGACAAAATCCCTTTATGTTGGTGTAAATGGTAAATGGTCTGGTTCTTATATAGCACTTATCCACTCTTTAGTTTAGACAAGCATCATTTTTCTACAGCTAAACGCTTTCTATCTCATATTCACCTTCTGATGGGAAGAACTTGGGGTTTAGTATCTTGCCCGAAGGACACTTTACATCCTTTGACATGCCAGTCTCCGGTAAGTCAGAGCAGTTTGGGATTAAACCACCAACCTTGAGTTGGTAAAACTATACAAGATTTGTGTGAATTAAATTACACCTGTGAGGAAATAAAGATTAAAGATGTGATATTTTGCTATTTTTGCCTGATTTACTCACTGCTGTATTACCATGCACAATATTATCTACCAAATTGTCTTGCCCTGCCAGTGGCAGGTTGCATCATCATGTGCAGCCTTTTAAGGCAAAAACCAGGTCATGTTAAAAGCTAGGCAAGGAGGCAAGGAGGCCAGGATCTATAGCTAAGGATCTACAGTTTCAGACATTTAAAAAAGTGATTAAACTTTTAGCTTAAATTTAACCAAATCATACAATCTTATACTAGATATTCATCATCTGATCACATTGAGCAGTACAGCTCTGTTTGTTCTGTATCAGGCATTTGTCTACATCATAACTGAGATTGCAAATGGAGAACACAAAGGTTTTAATAATACAGTCATCATCAGTGGCTTTTTTTATTCAAAAATAACATTCTCCAAATATTTTCCACTTTTGGTATGTACAATATTTTGTGTAGTTGTTGTTTGATAAACGTTCATAAAATAAGATATGGTTTGAAGTTTGCCTCTGCATGTAACTATAGCAGCTGTACTCACTATATAATAGTGACTTGTGAATATGGATAATTTACAGGGTTTTCATCTTTCCATTATCTTGTTCTCTTTCTTTTTCAGTGTCCTTTATATCCTATTTAACAAGACTAACTGTAGGCTTGAAATAAGCCAAGAATGGCACAGACAGCAAAAGCCTACCAAAGATGCTCAGTGACAATCTTGACAGCACACAAAAAACAGCCAATCAATGATTCATTAATCCAATATTTCCAGTGTTTATCTTATCTTCAATGTCTGTAAACGTATCTAAAAACCATGCTTGAAATTGTAGTTTATTATAAAAAAAACAAAAAACAGTGCAATATTTTGCCCTAAAAAAAGAAAAACCCTTGTTCAGCACAGCCATACATGGCTAGTGAGAGGCTTTGAGATAAGTGTTGCCGTCTTGGTTGCAAAAAAACAGATGTGAAAAGTCTGACTGTGTAACCCCATCTTCATTGGCTAATTACGGTGGCCCCTAGAGACAAAACACTTGCAAACTCCAAAACACAACGGAAGTGCTCCAGGACGCTAGGGGCAGTGTTGAGCTTTTGTTACCTAGTAACTACACAAGCCAGGAAGTACCAATGACCGGATTTGGGCTGTATCCCAATTCAGGGTCTGCAGCCTTAAAGGCCGCATTTTAAGGCCGATTATGTGATAGCGACATGACGAAGGCTGTTCCAATTCAAAGGCTGCTCGAAATGCGGCCCTCAAATGCGTCCTTAATTTCCCTGAATTTTAAGGATAGGTTGGTGTAGCCTTCATGGCCCAACATATCCCAGATTTTATAGTGCGGCGGTGGTGTGGATAACTTTGCCGAAAAAACGGCAGAAGAGTAAACTTTCAGAAGTAAGTACTGAATATTATGTCACTTATTTATGTGCAAATGTTTTTATAATGAAGAACATTAAAACATTACTGTTGACCACATGTTGGGAAACTTATGTGACATTAGCGATGTTTGTACTAACTTGGTTTTAAAGCCTTTACTTCAAAATATCCCATATGGAAAAGATATATATAAATCTTATAAAGTTTGTATCTGTCTTGTGTGAAACTTGTATGAAAAGCATATAAGAGTGAAAACAGATATAAGATCCCTTGAAAAATTATATAATGAAACTTGTATGTTTTGGATACTTACTAAAACAATGTATGAAAGTAATGAGAAAGTGGCCACTTTCATGAGTAATCACATATAAGGTTTTACTATTTCTTTTCCATATGGGATACGCCGTTCAATAGTTGACCTTAATCTTACAGAGAATGTGATGATTTTATGTATAATTAATGTCAGTCATATATCCACAAACACAACAAGCTGAAAGTCAGTGATGCTGCTCGGTTTGCAGTCCTGAATATCACGGCACAAGCAGGATTCACTGCACTGTTAATGTTAGCTATGTTAGATTGCTGCCTCTGTTCGGTGGTGTCGAGCCAAACGGACTTTAACGTGTGTTTGAACGAGCTGACGGTTCACTCGTTAAGCTGAAAGAAAGATGCTTTAATCACAGGAGTCACACATGTGTCCACTGTACCATCTGGGAACTCTTCTTGTTTCGTAATAACACAATCCTCCTTCTTTTGTGCTGTTTTGTAGCAGTGTATACACCTGAGACTGTCACCTGTCTGTCTGTCCTGCACTCTCTCTCTTTTTCTTTCTGTCTGATTGTGTAATAAAAGTATGAACATTCATTTAGAAGTTACACTTGTGTTTGAATCCTGCAGCTTATCAAATGGTAAATGGACTGATTCTTATATAGCACTTTTCTACTTTCCCAGAGTACTCAAAGCGCTCTATACAACATGCCTCATTCACCCAGTTTGGCCATATTTCAGAGCTGCAACATCACTGGAGTGCCCAAAAGCACAAGGTGTGCAATACTCAGAGACATGGCCAAGGTAAGAAAGGCTGAAAGGCGACCACCACTGAACAAGACACACAAGCTGAAACGTCAAGACTGGGCCAAGAAATATCTCAAGACTGATTTTTCTAAGGTTTTATGGACTGATGAAATGAGAGTGAGTCTTGATGGGCCAGATGGATGGGCCCGTGGCTGGATTGGTAAAGGGCAGAGAGCTCCAGTCCGACTCAGACGCCAGCAAGGTGGAGGTGGAGCACTGGTTTGGGCTGGTATCATCAAAGATGAGCTTGTGGGGCTTTTTCGGGTTGAGGATGGAGTCAAGCTCAACTCCCAGTCCTACTGCCAGTTTCTGGAAGACACCTTCTTCAAGCAGTGGTACAGGAAGAAGTCTGCATCCTTCAAGAAAAACATGATTTTCATGCAGGACAATGCTCCATCACACGCGTCCAAGTACTCCACAGCATGGCTGGCAAGAAAGGGTATAAAAGAAGAAAAACTAATGACATGGCCACCTCGTTCACCTGATCTGAACCCCATTGAGAACCTGTGGTCCATCATCAAATGTGAGATTTACAAGGAGGGAAAACAGTACACCTCTCTGAACAGTGTCTGGGAGGCTGTGGTTGCTGCTGCACGCAATGTTGATGGTGAACAGATCAAAACACTGACAGAATCCATGGATGGCAGGCTTTTGAGTGTCCTTGCAAAGAAAGGTGGCTATATTGGTCGCTGATTTGTTTTTGTTTTGTTTTTGAATGTCAGAAATGTATATTTGTGAATGTGGAGAGGTTATATTGGTTTCACTGGTAAAAATAAATAATTGAAATGGGTATATATTTGTTTTTTGTTAAGTTGCCTAATAATTATGCACAGTAATAGTCACCTGCACACACAGATATCCCCCTAAAATAGCTAAAACTAAAAACAAACTAAAAACTACTTCCAAAAACATTCAGCTTTGATATTAATGAGTATTTTGGGTTCATTGAGAACATGGCTGTTGTTCAATAATAAAATTATTCCTCAAAAATACAACTTGCCTAATAATTCTGCACTCCCTGTATTGCTGTAATTGTTTATATGCTTTATATTTTCTGAGGTAAGTTGATCTATAGTGTTACATCATATTCTTTAAGGATGTTATGTGTTTGTATACTTTCTGCCCAGTTTGACCCATTTAGCAGAAGTCAGCCTGTTTAAGGCCCTGATATCTATTCCGTATGACTTAAAGCAGTTATGACATGGTCTGATTTTCTCACCCAATAAAGGAATATTCAGTATATCAGTCTACTCTTCATTTTATCAGAAACAGTTTGTACATTTTCTTTTTATAAATATATGTAAGCAATGAGCCAAATTTAGTAATGCCAACATACTGAAGGAACAACATTTGTCTCTTATATATGATACACCTATATATGCACTGTCAACGATACTTGTGTTTGAGTGAAGATTTAAGGTGATAAGACATATAAATAACTGCAACTTGAATCTGTACTGAAGCTCAGTATTTGACACAGAGTTCATGTTCACTGCTGTAATAGCTAATAATGATTAATATAATAACTATAATATTGGCCATATTATATTTACATTACCAAAGTGATATGACTTTAGTCTCATGAACAACATTAGCTAATTGTTATTTACTAACTAATCTTAAATGACTGTTCAGGGCCCTATTTCAGGAAGCCGGTTTAGAAAACTCAGAGTGAAAAACGATACTCAGGGTTGAGTAACCCCGAACTGTCCAACTCGGAATATTCGGTTTCAGAAAGGCTGATAACAATAAGTTCAGTCAACGCGGAGTTGCTTTAACCCCAAGTTAAGCGCGCGCACGAGGATACATAAAGCCCTGATTAGTGGAGCACAGATTAAGCGAGTCACCATGGAGATGGAGGGAAAGAAGGCGCGGTCAATGTATTTTACAGCGCTTGAGGCCGAAATTCTGATGGCAGCATATGCCGATAACATGCAAATTTTGCCGAAAAAAAGTAACACAGCCTCAGCTGCAAAAGAAAGGGAGCATGCATGGCAAAACATAGCCGACAGAGTCAATGCGTGAGTGTTAATTTAAACATTGATCTAGGGATTTCCACCCATTTAACACGTTATTTTATTATATTTCATTTTATTTTTTATTTTATACATTTTATTTTGTGACGTGATGTGAGCACAGGTGCAACCCAACAGGTCCCAAACGTTCCTGGCAGCAAGTAAAAATGAAATATAAAAATATAGTCCAAACAGGTAAGGTGTAATTGTATTGTGAGCCATAGTGCTTGGTCTGTTTGTCCTATGTAAATCAATTGCAGTTAGAGGCTACATTAATTTTCTTTCTGTAAGCACTTATTGAAATTATCTGAGCACATTACAAGTACATATTTGCTCTGTATGCTCAAATGTGACCCGTTATAGCCAACAGAAAAAAAAGCGGAGGCCCGAAAAACAGGTGGGGGTCCTCCACCACCACCACTCACAGAGGCTGAGCAGTTGGCTTCCACATTTGTGATAATGTTGACAGCATCACATATGATCTTCACAGTGCACAGTCTCCTTCATTTACTGAAGGAGCAATGATTGGAATGTGAGTGCCATCTACAGTGGGGCAAAAAAGTATTTAGTCAGCCACCGATTGTGCAAGTTGCCCCACTTAAAATGATGACAGAGGTCAGTAATTTGCACCAGAGGTACACTTCAACTGTGAGAGACAGAATGTGAAAAAAAAATCCATGAATCCACATGGTAGGATTTGTAAAGAATTTATTCGTAAATCAGGGTGGAAAATAAGTATTTGGTCAATAATAAAAATACAACTCAATACTTTGTAACATAACCTTTGTTGGCAATAACAGAGGTCAAACGTTTACTATAGGTCTTTACCAGGTTTGCACACACAGTAGCTGGTATTTTGGCCCATTCCTCCATGCAGATCTTCTCGAGAACAGTGATGTTTTGGGGCTGTCGCCGAGCAACACGGACTTTCAACTCCCGCCACAGATTTTCTATGGGGTTGAGGTCTGGAGACTGGCTAGGCCACTCCAGGACTTTCAAATGCTTCTTACGGAGCCACTCCTTTGTTGCCCGGGCGGTGTGTTTTGGATCATTGTCATGTTGGAAGACCCAGCCTCGTTTCATCTTCAAAGTTCTCACTGATGGAAGGAGGTTTTGGCTCAAAATCTCACGATACATGGCCCCATTCATTCTGTCCTTAACACGGATCAGTCGTCCTGTCCCCTTGGCAGAAAAACAGCCCCATAGCATGATGTTTCCACCCCCATGCTTCACAGTAGGTATGGTGTTCTTGGGATGCAACTCAGTATTCTTCTTCCTCCAAACACGACGAGTTGAGTTTATACCAAAAAGTTCTACTTTGGTTTCATCTGACCACATGACATTCTCCCAATCCTCTGCTGTATCATCCATGTGCTCTCTGGCAAACTTCAGACGGGCCTGGACATGCACTGGCTTCAGCAGCGGAACACGTCTGGCACTGCGGGATTTGATTCCCTGCCGTTGTAGTGTGTTACTGATGGTGACCTTTGTTACTTTGGTCCCAGCTCTCTGCAGGTCATTCACCAGGTCCCCCCGTGTGGTTCTGGGATCTTTGCTCACCGTTCTCATGATCATTTTGACCCCACGGGATGAGATCTTGCGTGGAGCCCCAGATCGAGGGAGATTATCAGTGCTCTTGTATGTCTTCCATTTTCTGATGATTGCTCCCACAGTTGATTTTTTCACACCAAGCTGCTTGCCTATTGTAGATTCACTCTTCCCAGTCTGGTGCAGGTCTACAATACTTTTCCTGGTGTCCTTCGAAAGCTCTTTGGTCTTGGCCATGGCGGAGTTTGGAGTCTGACTGTTTGAGGCTGTGGACAGGTGTCTTTTATACAGATGATGAGTTCAAACAGGTGCCATTCATACAGGTAACGAGTGGGGGACAGAAAAGCTTCTTACAGAAGACATTACAGGTCTGTGAGAGCCAGAGATTTTCCTTGTTTGAGGTGACCAAATACTTATTTTCCACCCTAATTTACGAATAAATTCTTTACAAATCCTACCATGTGAATTCATGGATTTTTTTTTCACATTCTGTCTCTCACAGTTGAAGTGTACCTCTGGTGCAAATTACTGACCTCTGTCATCATTTTAAGTGGGGGAACTTGCACAATCGGTGGCTGACTAAATACCTTTTTGCCCCACTGTATACAGCCAATCACGCCTGGGAACCGTGAGAATAAATGTAAAATTTAAGTAGTAGTTCAAGTATCACCACATCATGAATTAAGTTTCGTTCATCCTGATACCTGCAATTTTGTGGCATCCCTCTTTGATAAATTTTGTGGGTCTATGACCGGGGAACACCACAGACGAGTACAGGAGACGTTTCAGTGCAACTGTAACATTCCTGACTGCCCGACAGACGGTAGCCTTGGAAACGTGCTCAGCGTCACCAATATTATACAGAAAGCTCCCGTTTGCAAAAAACCGAAGTGCAATACAAATAATATGTACAGAACTGAGAGAATGTCCGCGATGTGTCACATGAGCAATATTACGCCTGAGGATGTTATTCAAATGAATTATAGATTGTGCTGAAAAACGGTAACGTTCACACAGAAAATCATCAGGAAATGATAAAACGCGCTCTAATCACTCTCTCCCGGCGGAGAGCTCTGCGGAGAATTTGGGCTTCAACATCTACTGGCTCTTCAAGGAAGGAGCACGCCATGTCTGACACTTCCTACAGTCAGGTTTCCGACAAAGAGGCGGAGAAAGTCAGGGTTAGTTGAAGTAAACCTGCTAGGGGGCAGGTTAGCTTAGGAGTGTGTCGTCATAGTAACTCACTCGGAATTAATCTAAACTCGCTTTGTGAAACCGAAAACCCAGAGTTTTTGTTAACTCAGGGTATACTTACTCAGAGTTTGCACTAAACCGGCTTCCTGAAATAGGGCCCAGTACAGAAATGAAGCCCAAAAATCATGTTTTACTGTCCTGTGGTCTCAGCCTCAGATACTTATCAAATCACACAAAGCTCTTGTAGCAACAAACAAACAAATAAACAAAATATGTTCTCCTTCATTTCTGTCAAACAAAGTTGTATGACACGTTTCCAGTGGTTGCTAGGCAACCTGGGAAGCGCGACGGAGACTAGACCGTCGCATACAGACAAACTTGCCGGTTTTTTTGCAAATCGAGCTCAACACTGCCCCTAGTGTCCTGGAGCACTTCCGTTGTGTTTTGGAATTTGCATGTGTTTTGGAATTTGCATGTGTTTTGGGGTTTGCAAGTGTTTTGGAGTTTGTACGTGTTTTGGAGTTTGTACGTGTTTTGGAGTTTGCAAGTGTTTTGGAGTTTGTACGTGTTTTGGAGTTTGTACGTGTTTTGGAGTTTGTACGTGTTTTGGAGTTTGCACGTGTTTTGGAGTTTGTACATGTTTTGGAGTTTGCACGTGTTTTGGAGTTTGTACATGTTTTGGAGTTTGCACGTGTTTTGGAGTTTGCACGTGTTTTGGAGTTTGTACATGTTTTGGAGTTTGCACGTGTTTTGGAGTTTGTACGTGTTTTGGAGTTTGCACGTGTTTTGGAGTTTGTACGTGTTTTGGAGTTTGCACGTGTTTTGGAGTTTGCACGTGTTTTGGAACTTGCATGTGTTTTGGATTTTGCAAGTGTTTTGGATTTTGCAAGTGTTTTGGAGTTTGCATGTGTTTTGGAGTTTGTAAGTGCTTTGTCTCTAGGGGCCACCGTAGGGGCTAATGACTTGTGATTTATTAAACTAATTGAATTCAATTTACTTTTATTTACATAGTGTCACATCACATCAACAGTTGCCTCAAGGTGCCTTAAAGTCTATAGTTATATGAAAGTAAATATATAAGAATACCTAAATCAAAAGAACAACAAAAGAAGACTAGTTGGGTTTTAATAAGGTAGTTAAACAATTTTATTAACATATAGTCTTATGTTAATCACCTTATAAAAACATGTAAGCTGACTACCTATTTGCTAAGCGTTACTAAAAGAACCTACTATAACACATTACATTGTCTTATCTATTCAACTAATCTGTTTCTTGTAACATAGTCTCACACATTTTCAAACATTGCTACATGTTCCCATGTTTATTTGTCCTTTGGTGACTTGTGAAGGACATCATAATGTAACATATTTCCTGAGCAGGTATCCCAAGCAGAAGGCATTTATAAAAATGTTAAATGACACTGCCATCAGAACTAAAGTAGGCACTGGTGATGGATGACTCAGAGCACAGCAGGAGTGCTGGGGATCCTGTACGTGACGATTTGATCAATGTGTCTCTCCACGCAGCCGGTCAGGAGATGTAGTGCCTGCCATGTTCAGACCCCATTGTTTAATCCAACACATCATTAGCACGCAGGCAAAGGTTAACGAGACAGAGATAACCCATTAAATAATCAATTGATCATTCTTCAATTTACCTAAACTCTTGTCCTTTTCTCACCAACACGGATCACATAAAACTACTCTAAGAAAAACACAGAGGCACAGTTATTCACAAGACATCTAGAAACACTTATAAACTTCAGATAAACCCTTCAGGACTTGCTCTGCTTTATTTATTTCTTGTACTTTCCTCTTTGTGGATTTGTCTGCTTTATCTCAGCTCAGGAATTGAGCTAGCTTTTGGGTGCATTTTCAGTTAGCCTGGACATCCATTATCAGTCTGAGGCAAACCTGATTTAGAACCTCAGAATTATTTGGTGGAGAAGAGGACATAGTCATTCTGTCACCTTCTTCTCTACTGTCAGTCCCATTGCTGCTCTTTAATAAGGCTGCTAATCAATTAAGGCATGTGTGCAAAAGGGTCATCTCAGCCAAGTATCCAAATGAGGCCAACGGTCAGATCAGCGAGACACTGCAGGGTTATTGAACAGAACACATACCTGTCTTCCACATTGTCCAGCTCAACTTAAATTAAGCTGTAAACTGACCATGCACATAAAACATTATTTTCTGAACGTCTGCAGAAAGTTTCTGTTTATCTTGAACTTAGTTAAGGATCTTATGATCCCTTACATGTTTGCCTAACAAACAAAGATGCCTGGTTTGACGCTTGGAGGAGCCACAAATTGCTTGGGGGTTGCGTCAGGAAAGGCAAGTAGCATGAAAATGTAGAAAATCAAATATGCAGAGCTGCATGCTGCTGTGACTGCTCAAATTAAAGTAAAGCCAACAGTCATTATGGCATTTAAAACTTTATCTGTCAAAAATTAGTTTATTCAGTAGAAACAGTGTACTCAAACCAAAATTTAAACCAAACAGCAAATCAAGCAATTAAATTAAATGCAGCCTGCATGGCATATGCATGGCTGTTGTGAGTCAGCTGCTGCTTGCAGAGTCAATTTTTTTATTTGTTAATTTTAGCATCTATGCCCAAAATATTCCCAAAGCTTCTTAGCTTGTGTCGCCTCTGCTTTTATTGATGTGCTCATCACTTTTAGATCAATAGATCAGATGTTGTCTTTGCATTTTAGTCAAATATTTATATGTTGTCGGGTTTTGTTTTTTGTTGTTGTATTTTTTTTTTTTTTGGGGGGGGGGGGGGGGGGGTTATTAACACCAGTGTTTTAAAAGATTGTAACACAACTCCTGGTTGCTTCTAACAGGCTGTGCTCTTACTTTTTTTTCTAAAGGTGTGCTGTTAACATTTGTAAGCAGCACAAAGGCTCAGAATGAGAAGACACAATTTCATAGCTCTCAGATTGGTGAGGATGCCTCTCTACTCATGGCAGCAAACCTTTTACAGCTGCTTTGTTGCTGCTTGCTCGATCATACAGATCCGGACATTGTGTTTGACTTTCACACTTCAGCTGTAGCAGGACGTTTAAAAGG